>NW_027475200.1:207500-222500 GCF_051020985.1 Nomia melanderi
ATGCACTCAGCCGATGTTTTCCCACGCATTTCGTCATCATTCACACACTCATTCGTACCCACGCTCACACCATTCTTCAATTTCCACACAATCGCTCGCCGTCTGCACTGCAGGTCCCACGGGATCGCTCCCATGAGGACCTGCATGGCCTCCGTCGAGACGGTCCTACACACACGCACGCACACATACAACACGACACGCTGACACCGCTCTAATAGCTTCCTCCCATACTCGAAACGCAAAACATCACACCATACACTCGATCCATACAACACACACGCTTCAAACAGTCCCTTGTACAACACACGCATAGCTCTCTTTCTCACACCCCATTCACTCCGTAACACTCTTCTCATTTGCCCCACAACATTCATAATCTTAGACCTCACATTCACCAGATGCATCCTAAAATTCATTCTCTCACTCATCCATACACCAAGGTACTTCACGCATTCAACATACTTCACGCATCTCTCATTCACACGTACGTTCGGGCATCTAGATCTGGCCAGGATCCCTTTCATCAGCATACACACCGTTTTACTTTCAGACACACTCACACCAACTCTCGCTCCCCATTCACTCACATGTCTCATCCACTCGGTTCCCATTCGCTCAAGCTCCATTCGATTACGCCCTTCCACAATCAACAACAAATCATCCGCATACGCAACACACTTACATCCACATTCACTCAGTGTCCACAGGAGTTCGTCCATCATTATGTTCCAAATAAATGGCCCACAAATGGACCCCTGTGGACACCCTCGTTCAACTTTTTTCCACACAATCCCATTCACACCTTCCATACACACCATGCGATCCTTAAAATAGCTCATCCATAACCCAATCTCTTTACATCCAATCACATTCAATCTCTCAATCACTCTCATCCACTCCAAATTGTCGAACGCTCCTTGGAAATCGACAAACACACCTAATACATATTTACACTCACTCGCTCCCACATACTCCTTAACTTTCATCCATGCACTCTCTGTGGACCGACCCCGTCTAAACCCGTGCTGGGCATCATTCATACTCACATTCATACTACACATAAGACGATTAACCATCATTCGCTCCAACACTTTGCCCAGCACGGGCAACAAACATATGGCTCTGTAAGACCTGGGGTCGGATCGCACTTTGTCGGGGGATTTTAACAACACAATCACTCTCGCCTTTTTCCATTCACTCGGGAAAGAGTTAGTTCTCAGACACTCATCATACAATCTCATCATCCACTCCGGAATAGCACACCATACACGCTTCACAATCTCTCCAGAAATACCATCTAGGCCAGGTGCCTTACGCATCTTCACACGACTCACCGCATCATCAATCTCGCACCATTCGAAACTACTTACACTCGTGTGACCATCACGCATAACATCGAACTCACGCACTGCACCCATTCGCGTAGCCGGGAAATGGGTGTCCAGCAAAGCACACGCACTCTCTTCCCACGTACTCGTCATCCTTCCATTCACATTCAACGTGCTCAATCGCTCATTCCCTTTCTTTCCTCTGCAGACCTTGTATACTGATCCCCATGGATCTACGTTGCTCCACTTACTCACAAACTGTTGCCAGTTTTTCTCTTTCACACGACACAATTCTCTCTTATATTCACGCATACATCTCTTATATTCCTCCTCTCTCTCGTTCACATTCACTCCTCGTTTCCTTGCTCTCTGGAATTGCTTCCTTAGCTTTCTCACACGCTTCTTCATTCGTTCCAAACCACGCGTCCACCATACAGGCTTTCTAGCATTCACTCTCTTGATCTCTTTCAAACGTCTTTCATTCGCAACGTAGATCCATGATTTCACACACTCCCACAGTTCATCCACACTCGCATCCATTCGAACGTTCACACCATTCACAGCAGCACATTCCTTCAATTCACTCACGTATCCGTCCCAGTCAACTCCTTTGCTGGACCACCTCCGCCCGGCTACAATCACATTCTCACACTCATTCTCGCAACTTACTCTAATACTTATCACATTATGGTCACTCACACCCCAATCATTCTTAATCTCCCATTCAAACTGACACCTGGCCCACACATCATTCACCAGAGTGACATCGATGTCACTCTGCCCATGCACTCCCGCAAACGTATACCACTCACTCGGTTCATTCAACACACGCATTCCGGATCCAATGATCCACTCTTCCAATAACTCGCCACGCAACACATTCTCTCTAGAATGCAGGTCGCCCTTGCTGTACCACAAGGGCGACACTGCATTCGCATCCATACCAACTATTAACCTCTTTCCCCTCAATCGCTCACGCACACACTCCAAGTATTGCAGGTACGGACCAATTTCTTGGCCGTACCTGCAATACACAGAAATCACATACACCTCTCCAAAATCCCCCTTCATCCACACACACACACCATATTCATTCGTACATTCTCTCACACACATAGACTCCACACGATCATCATTTACAACAATAGCGGCCTTCTTCTGGCTCGCTTCACATACATACACATTCATACCAGCGGGCAAGCCTTTCACACACCCATCCACAGCGACATATGGCTCCTGTAATATGCCTACACTCACTCGATTCTCATTCATTACAACACCCAAATCACACATCACCGCATATGCCCGCTGACAATTACACTGGATCGCATTTAGGACGTACACAGACATTAATCCACACTTATTCTCGCTCTCTCACGCTCAGCCATTCGCACGTATTCCGGACATTCCACGGACGTAACCGAATGGTCGCTCTTGTTACCTCTCAACCGACAATTTCTACAACACTCGCTGTTTTTACAATCACTCCTCATGTGCCCAGTCTCACCACACTTTTGGCACACACTCTCTTTCTCCTTGCATTCCCTGGCCATGTGCCCGAACGCACAGCACTTATGGCAACGCAACACACTCACAAACTCTCTCAGCTTACATGCACGCCAATGTATATACACACGTCCCTCATTCATTAATTTATTCCACATACGCACACTCAGTTCAAACACACAATTACCCACATTCGAATCTTTCTTATTGGTCCTGCTGACCACACGCACACGCTCTTTAAACTCTTTCTCACTCACACACTCTTTCAAATTTTTCTCATACAACTCACACAACAATTCCTCACTCGTAACCGCACAAGGGACATCGTACACTATAACTTTTGCACCAATCGTACGCGGTTCATCCACACGCAGACCAATCTTTCCGAACTTCTCACACTCACGCATTCGCTTCAACTCATTCTCGCTGACCGTCTCGACGGCGATACCTCCACTTCTCGTCTTACGTACGGCCTTCACACGGACATTCAAACACTTACTGACTTCATTCATGACTTTCTCTTTTACTTGCTCGCTCGTCATCTTAGAGTTGTCGTCCTTCGGTTTGATGACGACAGCAAATTTCCTTTCACTCATCCGCATCGGCTCACTCACTCTCTCTTTTCTCGCACTCATACCAACACTCGGCTTTGACCCAATCACACTCGCAAACGTTTTTCCAGACACACCTTGCACGGGTGACACACTAACGGACTCACGCACCCAGTCACGCTTCACACACTCATCCAAACGACCCTTCAACCTTTCGTTCTCACACATCATACGCATCAAACATTCCTCATACTCTCCAACACAATTCAAAATACACTCACTCACGCTTTTATTCACTCGATTCACGTCACTGAACACACACTTCCGCAGCTTCTCACCAATCATTCTCATTCGCACTAACTCATCACGCTCATCACGCTCATCACATCCTCTCACGGTCATCGCACTCGCACACAGATCCTCACGCACACCCAATTCACCTTTCGCATCATCATTCACACTTCCACATTCACTCATCATTTCGCATTCACTCACATCATCCCCATCAGCCTTCCTCCTCTTGGATCTAGCACTACTATCTCTGCTGTTCCGACGCCTGCGGACGCTCACGCTACGGCTCCGCGATGTACTAGGAGCATCAGCCTCCGCCCTGCTGCTCCGTACCTCCTCCACCACCTTCTTCTCCTTCTCCTCCACCTTCCCTCCTTTACCTTTCTCCCCCCAGCCCCAATTATGTTTTTCAATGTTATTTTCTTACTCATTATAAGTCCCACGAGTCGGGACGAACTAACATCACCCCCCCCGGGTGACGTCCATTCCGAGGGGGAAGGCTACGTACTCACGGGATGCGCCTGGTGTCCCGCGGGGGGCCGCTAGAGACCGGTGCACCCACCGGCCACGTATCCACAGTGTTAGTGCAAGGCGGATACGCGCCCTTCGCCGCGCGCCATAGCTTGAGCAAGGGATTTATTATAGAGGTTTATCTCCTCGCGGCCCAGCCGGTTAAGGCAAGACCCCCGGCCGGTCTGTCGCGCGTACCACCGGGACAGAGGGTTATTAGGCCCCCTGGCCCGGTGGGTCGTTGCTAACGACAGCCGGTTACGGTATGCGAGTGCTCGGGAACCCCGGGAGCGCAAAATCCCGAACCGCCATCTACCGGCGGCCCCTGGGGGGAGTAGATAGGGACAGAATATGTCCTGTGTATTTAACGTGCCCGTACCCACCATTAAGGTCTAACAGACACGGCCCCCATGGGCGCGGGGTTGGGATACGCCCAACCAGCGGGCCCCCGAAGAGAGATCTCCCCAGGGACTACCAAGTTCGTCATCGGGGTGCAAGCCCCGACGACACCCTTGGTCTGGGCCGGGACCTTTCTAACATCCCTTCCGGCTAAGCAGGCCGGCACCCGAGCTGTTGGAAACGCAGCTCACCCGCCGGGATGTCACGCCATAATGGTGACGCGCATCCCTAGCCTGCGATATAGGCTTACCACTGCCCCCGCGAGTCCAACCCAAGTGGTCGACACCGGAGGGAAATTCCCTCCGGGGGCTCACGTCAACCCCCGCGGTACCAATGAAGAAGGCCGTACTGGTCTGCCTGTCGTGGAACCAATCCACTACCCATTGGGGCCCTTGCAGACCCCGACTTGGGTGAAGCCAACTCGGATACGTGGGGGCGTTACTCCCCAAAGGCCTCCGGGATCTGGCCCGGCAGCCCTCCTGCGCCCTTGAGAATCCATTCATACAATCACTCTCAGACACATTCTTCTCCTTTTAAACACATTCGCTGCAAACACACAGAACCGTTCATACTTTGCCTTGCATTCTAACACACCACTCACACTAACACTACCATCATCATTAACATTCACTCCACATTCACTCAGGTTTCTCAAATCATCATACATTCGACATTCAACCAACACATGCATCCAGTCCTCACGCACAGCCCCACACATACATCTTTCACTCTCACTCAAACCACGCTTGTACAGAAACTCATTCAAACTTCCATGCCCAGTCATAATCATGCACGCATACACACTCGGGTCAAATCAGTTACATTCAGCAAACCTTACATTTTTCACAAACTCATACAACACTCTTCCTTTCTCACATTCATCCCATCTGGCTTGCCATCGAGTATACATTCTCTCATTGACGAGGCCAATACACTCATCCATCGTCATTCCATCCATTTCATCCACGCTTATCAACTCATTCTCACATATGTCCCATCCGTTCTTAATCATGCATACCAGGCCTCGTCTCACACACTCCAAGTCCCAAGGTGGGACCCCCATTAATACATTCATACTCTCAGTCGCTACCGTTCTACATACATTCAAACATGCATACATCACCATTCGCTGACATCTATTCATCATTTCCCTTGCATACCCATACTTCATACTCTCACACCACACACTCGCACCATACATTACACAAGACGTAAACAAACCTTTATACACCATTCTCACAGCACGCTTTCTCATTCCCCATTCACACTTCAACACTCTTCTCATTTGCCCTACAACATTCATCACTTTCACTCTGAGGTGTTCTAAGTGTTCTTTGAAACCCATTCTCTCGCTCATCCACACACCCAGGTACTTCACTCGCTCTACATACTTTATCAATTTCCCATTCATCCTCACACATGGACACCTCGTCGCACTCAGTCGCCCCTTCATGAGGGTGGCCGAGGTTTTACGCTCGGACACCCTCACTCCTACACTCTCACCCCATTCATACACAACATTCATCCATTCACTCCCTTTCCTCTCGATCTCCACTCTGCTCTGCCCCTCCACAATCAACAGCAAATCGTCAGCGTACGCGACACACTTACACGCACTTTCACTCAACCTCCACAGGAGCCCATCCATCATCAAATTCCAGACGAATGGACCACAGATGGACCCCTGTGGACAGCCTCTCTCAACATTTTTCCACACAACATCATTCATACCAATCATGCATGCCTTTCGCCCACGGAAATAGCTCCGCCATAGAGCTATCTCCTCGCATCCACACTCACTCAGACGTTCAATCACTTTCACCCATTCTAAATTATCAAAAGCACTCGTGAAGTCAACAAACACACCTAAAACGTATTTACTTTCACTCTCTCTTACATACTTCATCACACTCATCCAAGCACTCTCCGTCGAACGGCCCCCGCGAAATCCGTGCTGGGCCTCATTCATACTTTCATTCACTCTAGCTTCCATTCTCGCAACCATCATTCGTTCCAGCGTCTTTCCCAACACGGACAGCAGACTGATTGGTCTATAAGACGCGGGGTCCGTCCGCGGTTTATCGGGGGACTTCGGGAGCACTACCACGCACGCCTTCTTCCATTCATCCGGAAAACATCCACGACTCAAGCATTCATTATACATTCGCAACAACCATCCCGGGATCGCATTCCAAATCATTCTCATCATTTCCGCATTTATTCCATCCAGACCGGGTGCCTTGTTCAATTTAGCCTTTCGCACCGCTACATTCACTTCATTCCATTCGAACATTCTCACCGGTTCAATCTCATTCACACTCTCTACCACAGTCTCGCTTTCCATTCTCGCTACTGGGAAGAACCACTCCATCAAGATACTCGCACATTCACTCCACGTGGAATACGTTATTCCGTTTACATTCAACGCACTCATACTTTGCCTCTCATTCCTTCCACGACACACTCTATACACAGGGCCCCATGGATCCAGGTTGGACGATTCACTCGTAAACTGTCTCCAGTTTTCTTCTTTCACTCTTCTCACTTCATACTTATAACTATTCAAATTCCTCTTATACTCTTCTTGCCTTTCACTCACTCTTTCACTCCCTCTCTTTCTCGCCCTTTGCCATGCTCTCCTACTCTTTCGCACTTTCCCTTTAAGGGTACTCAATTCTCTCGTCCACCATGCAATCCTTCTATCATTCCTTCTTCTGCTTTCACTCAAATGCCTTCCATTCACCTCCTGGATCCAGCCCGTCACTCTCTCAGCCATTCTATTAACATTCGCTTCTTCAATCATATTTACACCATCTACTTCTGCAGTCATTCTCAAGTCATTCACATATTCTTCCCAGTTAACATTCTTGCATCGCCATTTTCTCCTTATACTTTCATTCCTTGCTTCACTCACACCGTACTTAATTCCTATTTGAACCACATTGTGGTCACTCACGCACCAGTCATTCCTCACCTGCCATTCCACTTGGCACCCGGCCGGCATCCCATTCATCAATGACACATCTATATCACTCTGTCCATTCGCTCCCGAGAAGGTGTACCATTCGCTCGGCTCATTCAACACTATCATACCATTCATCAAAATCCATTCTTCCAAAACTCTTCCTCTCATTTCATTTTCTCTGCTGCGACCCCCACCCTTGCTGAACCACAAGGGGGAGGTCGCATTCGCATCCATTCCAAACAGCACTCGTTTCCCATTCGCAAACGCATTCACTCTGTCCATGTACGTCAGGTAGGGCTCGATTTCTCGGCCATACCGACAGTACATGGACACCACAATAAGCTCCCCGAAATCCCCTCTCAACCACACACATACACCGAATTCATTCGTACACTCACTCACACAAACTACGTCCAGACACTCATCACACACGGCCACCGCCGCCCTGCCAGGCTCTTCCCCACAGGAGAAGACCCGCCATGACGACGGTAGGCCTCTCACACACCCATTCGACACATACACTTCTTGCAACAGAGCTACATTCATACCCTTTTCACACATCACTCTGCCCACGTCACACATTACCACATACGCACGCTGACAATTCAGCTGCAAAACATTCACACTGCGACTAGTCATCGTTAATTCTCATTCTCTCCCTCTCAATCATTCTGACATATTCCGGACATTCCGGAGACAGAACAGAGTGGCTCGATTTCAGACCTTTCACTCTACAATTGCGACATACATTCTCACTCTTACATTTCTCTTTGAGGTGCCCACTTTCGCAACACCTCTCACACAGTCTGTCTTTCACGCTACATTCTCTCATCATGTGTCCATACGCGTAACACTTAAAACACCTCATCACATTCATAAAATCCTTCGCCTTACAAGCTCTCCATTTCACATACACACGTCCCTCATTCATAACTATGTCTCTCATGCGTTTCGTGACCTCAACAATCACGTTACCCACATTCATTCCTTTCTTACTATTCCTATTCACTATTCTCACTCTCTCCTTAAACTCTGTCTCATTCACACCCTCATTCTTAAAATTCTTCACATATAACTCATTCATAAAATCCTCACTCGTCATCTCATTTTCAACATCATACACCATTATCTTTGGGCCCACTTTCTTGGGGGTCTCCACCTTGAGACCCAATTCACTAAATTTCTTACATTCATGCAACATTCGTACTTCTTTCTCGCTTGCAGCCTCGATGGCAAGCCCACCACTCCTTGTCTTTCTTACCGCACGCACTCTTATATTAAGGTCCTTACTAACATTCTTCAGGACCTTCTCTTTTAGTTCATCACTACTTATCTTAACACTTTCATCCTTCCCTTTCACTACCACAGCAAACGTTTTCACAGGCATACTGGCTTTCGCACTCACACTCACTCCTGGTTTTGACCCAGCAATCACTCTCTCACCACTCTTTCCAACCGCACTCGCATAACTCACATGACGCACACTTTCACTCATTCTTTGGACATTAACATTCATTCTCTCGGCATTCTTTTCACATTCATCAAGTCTTCCAGTCAGCCTCTCATTCTCTCTCAACAGACGCACAAGCACTTCCTCATACTCACTCACACAACTCATCAGAAACTCGCCCTGTGTTTTCGAAACACGATTAGCTTCCGTGAATACATACTTTCTCATTCTCGCTGATATCTCACGCATTCTATCTTCATCATCCCTTTCACGCACACACACACTCTTTTTAGCAGCCACACTAGAACTCTCCCCCACATCGGAAGCCGTCCTTTTTACTCTCTTTGCCGGGCTGGCGCTTCTAGAAACTCCCGACAAAGCGCGTCCCTTTTGCGAGGGTGGACGCATCTCCACCTCTCGCAGATCTCCCCCTTCGTCTTTCCCCCCCAATATATCCCCGAGTTTTAAAGATTTATCTTTTTCCATGAGTGTTCCCACGAGCTGGGTCGATCTAAAGGTCACCCCTCCGGGTGACGCCCATTCCGGAGGGGAAGGCTTCTACAATGGGGTGAGCCAGGTTCCCCAAGGGTGGCCGCTAGGGACCGGTGCACCCACCGGCCACGTATCCACAGTGTTAGTGCAAGGCGGATACGCGCCCTTCGCCGCGCGCCATAGCTTGAGCAAGGGATTTATTATAGAGGTTTATCTCCTCGCGGCCTAGCCGGTTAAGGCAAGACCCCCGGCCGGTCTGTCGCGCGTACCACCGGGACAGAGGGTTATTAGGCCCCCTGGCCCGGTGGGTCGTTGCTAACGACAGACGGTTACGGTATTCTAGTGCTCGGGAACCCCGGGAGCGCAAAATCCCGAACCGCCATCTACCGGCGGCCCCTGGGGGGAGTAGATAGGGACAGAGGGAATCTCGTTAATCCATTCATGCGCGTCACTAATTAGATGACGAGGCATTTGGCTAAACTCTGCGCCTTCTTGTAAATTACAAGAAGGCGGATTTCCGGGGTATTGCCCCCCCGTTGGGTTTCAAACTTAACAACTTTAAATAACTAACAACGATAACAATAACAACTATAACAATATTCTAACAAACGGAAAAAAAAAAAAGAAAAAAAAAAAAAAAAAAAATTTGGGGGTAGAGTGGGGTATCTGTATCTTTCTAGCGAAACCACCTAGGAACGAGTTCGGAATAATTAGTCTTAACAGAGTCCTCTCTAGAGGAAAGCGGAATTTGGCCACGCTTCCGGAAGCGTGTTACCGGGGAAAGCCACGTGGAGGCATCCGCCCCGAGAGGGAGAAGACGTCAAATATTTGGCGTCTTCTCTCTCTCGGCTCTGCCGCCGTGACAGTATTCCTGCTCGGAAAACGTCATACGACTCGCACCGTGTTTACACATGGGCTTACTAAGCAGTGCCTTCATTGGGTTTAATTTTATTACTTTGGGTCTACTTTAATCTGTTCTAGTAAATTACCTTCTCGGTATTTTGCGGTTATAGCGTATTATTTACGCTTCTCTGCTATCTTCTAATGTAAATTTAGATGATATTGTCATAGTCAATGAAGGCATTTGCTATCTCGATCGACGATCTCAATGCTATCATTGAGACCGTCATCAAGTCTTTTTCCTGAAATTTTAACGTTTTTAAATTCTTCACCGTTTTATTCGGCATGGCTCCTCTTGCCCCTACTACAATCGGTAGTACTTCCGCAGTGTTGCATCCCAGTCTTTCCTTTATGCTTTGTGCTGCTTCTTTGTATTTTTCCACCTTCTCCGTATATGCTCGTCTTAAGCTTCCTCCCACCTCGTAGCGGACCGTAACGTCGACTACGATTAGCTTTTCCTGGTCTTTGATTACCAGGTCCGGCTTTAGGAGGTTGCCGCCGATTCGCACTGTCGGTTCTGGAAATACTGCACATGATCGCCCTGCTATCTTCGTGATTAAATCCTTTATTTCGTCGTGTCTTCTAATCCTCATCGGTTTAACGCTGATGCACCCTCCAATGATATGTCCTAGCGTTTCCGGTTGTGCTTTGCATTTCCTGCATCGAACATCTTCATTTAATTTCGCTCTGTGTAACGTTGTTCTGTTCCCGAAAGTGTTGGTCCTTAGTTTCAGTGCATCTATGTATCTTGATGGCTTTAGTAGGTTTGGGTTTGCAAGCCATGAATTTCCTATCTTGTCCTCTCTGAAGTATTCTACTCCTTGTCCTTGTGATATTAGTTGCTGCCATCTGTCCGTATTTTCTCTTCTTAGCCTCTTTTTCGCGGCCTGTAGTTCTTGTATGGAGGTGGGCCAGTTTATTCTTAAGGAGTTTGCATATCCTTTTAATTTCTTCTGTACATTCTCTTCCAGTATTGCTTCTTTCAGCGCTGCGTCGTTGTACTCTTCTGTTTTTAGCGCGTGTTTGATGACAGCCAGTTTAACCAGATGTTCTAATCTGGGAAGTCCAAGGCCTCCGTGTAACTTCGTTGTGTAGATTAGACCATCTGTTGTGGAAGGTGTTAGGTGTAGGATCTTCTTTACTTCCTGCTTTATGTTGTGGTCTAGTTCCTTTAGTGTTGCATTCTGTGGAGCCCATGCAATTAGTTTATGCAGAAAGTGGGGCAGTAGATACCTTTGAATAAGGTCCATCTTTTGGTGCGGTTTGAGTTTCATCCTGGCGATATTTCTTATCGATTGTACTATCTCCTGCGTGGTCCCCTCGCAGTGGACGTTGTTCCATGGAGTTATGTCCACTCCTAAATATCTGAACGTATGCTCTGGGCTGGCGTATGATAGTTCCTTGTTTTTTATTTTCAGCTCCGGGTTCTTGGCGTACCACGTTTTCTTCTTTCCTACGATTTCGAAGGTGAGGCATTTCTCAGTTGCCAGTTCCATGCCCAGTTCTGTTAGTTTTTGGTCCAGTATCTGTAGCTGTTCCTGTGCGTCTTCTCTATCCCTTCCTATGATGATTAGGTCATCTGCAAACGCTAGAACTGCTACTCTTTTGCCGTTTATTTCGATCCCCTTAGTGTTTCTGCTTATGTCTTCAATTGTTTCGTCCATCATTATGTTAAATAGTAGGGGTGATAGAGGGTCTCCTTGTTTAACTCCACGTTGTATCTCTATTTCAATTCCCTGTTTGCTTTTCGTTTTGATTACCGTTCTGCAATCAATGTACATATTGTTAATTAATTGTATAATGTGAGTCGGTATACCCTTTTCTCTAAGCCTGGGTTCCAGCGCTGAGTGCGGTATGGTGTCGAAAGCCTTGGATATGTCCATTACACTTATAACTCCTCCTTTTTCTACTTTCATCCTCGACGCTATCGTTTCCACCATCCTTATGTTATTCTTGCATCCATCTTCTTGTATAAATCCCTTTTGTCTCTCTGATAGGGTTGTGATTCCTCTGATTCTTTGATCTAATGTTCCTGAGGAGATCCTTGCCACTAGGGAGCCTATAGTTATAGGCCTCCAATTCCTTGCATCCTTTGGGTCTTTGTTCGGTTTTGGTAGTAGCGTGGTTCTGTTCATTTTCCACGGCGTTGGGTAGTGGCCTGTGAGCACTAGCATGTTAAATAGTTTTGCCAGCGTTTTTCCTATGCTTTTCTTCCTTAGATGAGTCTTTCGTATTTTGTCCGGTCCGCCTGCTGTGTTGTTTTTAACTTTCCTAATTCTTTTTAGGATTTCCTCTTCTGTAAATGGTGGACAGGCTGAGAGTAAGGAAGAGGCTTCAGGATGCTCTTTTTTGCTGGTTACTTTTGGTCCCTTTTGTCCCCACACTTGTTCGTAGAGTGTCTTAATTTCCTCTTCTGCTGGGAGTTCCTTCTTTTCGTCTAATACGGAGAAATCGCCGCTTATCGCCACATCTATTAGTTTTTTGGGGCACTTCTCGTATAGCCCTTGGCATCTGGCGAATCTAAATTTCGCTCTTCGGTTGTGGTTGTTCTTTTTTGTATTTATCCGGCTTGCTTTATTTTCTCTTTCCCTTTGGTCTTGCCTTTTTTCTGTCCTTTCGTTCTTTTCTTCTTCCAATATGGTAGGGTTGAACGAGTTATTGATCCACTGGTCTATTAGTGATGGTGCATCTTCACCTTCTTCTATCTTGTAGAATATCTCGTCCAGTTCCTTTGTTATTTTGTGCAATTCATCCTTCCTGTGCAGGGACACTTTTTTAATGGCCCTCGATATTTGTTCTCGCCAAGTTTGGTCCACTATGTCGTCTATGTCTTCTATTTCTAGGTTTGGAAGGAGAGGTGTTGAGTTTTCCTGTTGGTGTTCCTCTTCTTGTTCCCGGGATTCATCTTCTACATTTTCATTCGTAGCTATCTGTCCTTCTTCTTCTATGACACTCTCATGTTGTACTCTTCTGGCCTGATTCTTTAATTCTCTTCTCTTGTCACTAATTTGTTTCACAGTTTTGCTTGGCATTCTTTTCCTTATTTCTACGTTAGGTCTTTTTTCTCCAGCGAATTCCTGGTTGAGTGCTATTAGCTCTTCTATTTCTTCTTCCGTCCACACATAATTTCTTCTACCCGGTCTCCCTTTCTGACGATCGTTTTCTTCTTGCCTTTTTCTGTTCCGCACCTCTGGGTGTCTGTGCCTCTCGTGTGTTGCTAAGCCTCTGGCAGTGTGGAATTGTTGCGAACATTTCTCACATATGTGTTGTAATTCTTGTGCCTCCACTTGCTGTCTGCATTTTGGGATGTGGCACCTACAATTGTGTAGACCGGGGAACTCCTTGCCGCATTTTCTACATTGCCACGCAATGTCCTTGCTGTTATGTTGGCCTTTATAATGTCTATTCAGGTCCGTCAGGTTGAGGAAACCCACGTTCCTTTGCTGGCATCTTTGGAATCCGCAGTATTGCACTTCCTCCATCGGTACCTTGATTAAGATCTTATCTTCTTCTTCTGTTGTTTCCTCTTCTATTACTTCTTCTTGTTCCCTTCTTATTGTTTCGGTGGTTTGGATTAGTCCTATACTCTGTCCAGCTTCATTTTCCACCGATACGCCAATTTCGGAATTTGGTTGCTGCCTGTGCACTTCTAAAATGGTGTTTTCTACTCGCAATCTTGCGGAATTTGTGCCGGTCCTTTCGATCGTTGGCAGACTCCCACGCCCTCTATTGGTGTCTCTAGAGCCTCTTTGGATAGCCCTGGGTGTGTCCCTTTCATTGCCCGAAGCGTTATCCGTTGAGGTGCAAACTTCTGAATTTCGTTGGCATTCGAAAACTTCAAGGCTTGTAAAAATTCTTCTCGGTCTTCTCGTATTTGAATTTGTCCGTTTTTCAGTTGATACACCCTCGCGCCCTCTCTCGGTGTCGCTAGGAACCTCTAAAGTAGTCCAGGGGGTGTTATTTTCAACGCTCGGATCGTTTTCGGTTGCTCGGCCAACTTTCATTTCGACTTGGCACTTGCACGTTTCGGAAAAACGGTTGCCCTGTCGTTGTCCTTCGAGGTACGATGTTGTGCTTTTGGTGGCTGATACGTCACAATGTCCACTTTCTGTCACGTACAAGTTTTTCTCTCTAACTCGTTCAATGTCCACTCCACGGTCCGAAACATTTTCCACTGAAGTGCCCACTCTCGATTTCACTTGGCACTTTCGTTTTCTTTTAGATTCTGCATCCTCTGCTGCTTCTATGTCTTCCCCAATGGTCCTTTCCGTCCTTGGTCGGTCCGTTTTGCCAGTATCTTCGTTGTTAGTGGACACTTGGACATTGTCCATTTCGTGATCCATCTCGTATTCCATTGTCCTGCCTGGTCCATTATAAGATAGCCCCCCTTCCGGTGCAGGTCTCCCTGCCATGGACCCGCGGGGGCTGTTGGGGTCCACGTTATTTTGCCTCGCGTCCGTTGTCACGGTTGATTCACACGGGAGCGGTCACTCCACGATGTTGACACCGCCACGGTCAGGTCGAGACTTAAGAGAGTCATAGTTACTCCCGCCGTTTACCCGCGCTTTTTTGAATTTCTTCACGTTGACATTCAGAGCACTGGGCTGA
>NW_027475200.1:225000-230000 GCF_051020985.1 Nomia melanderi
ACGGGATAAATGGACCCTCCTGAACACTACATTTCCCTACGGCGGAACCGCGGGATTCAGTGCTGGGCTAATTCCTGTTCGCTCGCAGCTACTAAGGAAATCCTTGTTAGTTTCTTTTCCTCCGCTTAGTAATATGCTTAAATTCAGCGGGTAATCTCGCCTACTCTGAGGTCGTCGTGAACGTGAATTGTATGAAAATTCAATCGAATTTCATAAAAATCGCTCAAAGGCAAAAAAAACAAAGTCTAGAGGAGAGTGCGTTCGAACACAACATATTCATATTATAACGTATATAAATG
Source organism: Nomia melanderi (assembly GCF_051020985.1). Taxonomy (NCBI): domain Eukaryota; kingdom Metazoa; phylum Arthropoda; class Insecta; order Hymenoptera; family Halictidae; genus Nomia; species Nomia melanderi. The sequence continues at coordinate 225,300 of NW_027475200.1, forward strand.
ATAAATATACCGCGACACGCGCGACTCCGTATCGTCGCGAAAAATCGTTCGCGAACGCGTCTTATGCGCCTCACCAGTGGTCTCTGCTGCGTCGCGTGTCTATATTCTCTTTTTACACTCTTCTCCTTCTTCTATCACATTTTACTCGATCGCGAAAAAGACTCTCGCTAGACGATCTCGCGCTCCGGTTAACTTTAACGCCCGTCCGAGAAGAATTTTCGGGGACTGGACGACCGAAGCGGATCTCGCGCGGTCTCGCGATCGACAGTGAAGAGAAGTGCAGAAGAGGAAAAGAAGACACGACAAACACACACCATGGGGCGACCGACGCGTTCGTTTCAACGCTTTCGCACAAAGTCGGCGGCGGTTATATATTTATATCATTATATTCCGGCGGACGGGACGCGACGTTCGAAAGCCTCGCCAAAGAGGAGCTCCTGCCTCTTCCTCTCTCTTTTCTACGAGAAAAGATAAACGTATTTTACGGGGATACGGAAACGTTACCACGTGGTGTCACACACGATCGTCCGTCTCTTCTCTATAGCAGAAACCGATAAAAATACACCTCCCGAAAGAGAGTATATGGTGATTCTTTTTATATATATATATATTTCGAAATACAACTGAACGTGGCGGAAGCGCACGGTGGTGGTCCAGCGAGGACACGCGACGACGGGGAATAAGAACTATTCGTCCCGTTACGAATACGCATGCTCGTCCCGCACGATTTTAACACACACCGTGTTTTTCTCCAGTCGTCAAAGCGTTCGTGCGTCGAATTCGAAAAATAAAAAAAAAAGAAAAACACCTTTTCTCTCTCTCGGGGTAAAAGAGTCGATGTGTATTGTGTATAAAGGTTCTGCGAGAAGTCTCGTTTTGACGTGTGTTCCGCCGATAACGACGATCCTCCGAAACGGGGATACAGAAACGTTACACCTCACAACACGATCTCCGTCTCTTCTCTATAGCAGAAACCGATAAAAATACACCTCCCGAAAGAGAGTATATGGTGATTCTTTTTATATATATATATTTCGAAATTCAACTGAACGTGGCGGAAGCGCACGGTGGTGGTCCAGCGAGGACACGCGACGACGGGGAATAAGAACTATTCGACCCGTTACGAATACGCATGCTCGTCCCGCACGATTTTAACACACACCGTGTTTTTCTCCAGTCGTCAAAGCGTTCGTGCGTCGAATTCGAAAAATAAAAAAAAGAAATACACCTTTTCTCTCTCTCTCGGGGTAAAAAGAGTCGATGTGTATTGTGTATAAAGGTTCTGCTGCGAGAAGTCTCGTTTTGCCGTGTGTTTCGGTAACGACGATCCTCCGAAACGTACATCTCATTCGTAAGAGAGGAAGAAAACAATCTCCCTGGGGCCAGTCGGTAATATACCGACATACGACGTGTCGTGCACATCCGTCTCACGCACGGTATACAAAATATGAATAAAACGTGTGTAGTCTCTCTCTCTTGACTTCTTAATATTTTCTTTCACCTCTGACGCATCATTTCAGGTGACGTCGGGAGCGCGGGAAAAAAAATTTTTCTAAACACACGAAACCGTTCATCTCACGAACAGCCGAAAAAGTTGTCGCTCAGATGCATATCGCAGTGGAGCGGTATCCGCGGGCGGTCGTAATTGAACGACGCACGACGCCGCGAACACTCACGCGAGTCCATACAAACGATTCCGATCGTTTTGCAACAATTAGAACGTACACTGTCCGTGAAATTCACAGAATTTTCGCGTGTCCGCGACAAACGCCGACGAGACACCCATCGTTCGCTCGTACGTAGCATCCTTCTCTTAACCCGACTCAGAAACGTTCTTTGCGCCCTTCGGTAAAAAAACGTTCGATCCGAAGAGGTGAACGACGGCGGGGATTTGACAGAGCTACGCAAGCAGTGTATGGTACGTAAACGACCCTCAGCCAGGCGTGGTCCAGGAATTGTATCCGTGGACCGCAATGTGCGTTCGAAATGTCGATGTTCATGTGTCCTGCAGTTCACACGTTGACGCGCAATTAGCTGCGTTCTTCATCGACCCACGAGCCAAGTGATCCACCGTTCAGGGTAATCGTATAAATTTTATATTTCACATATATAATTTTATTCTCATTTGTTCGACCTAATATCTCTCTTCTTTCAAAGAGAAGATAAAAGTTGATACCTGAATCTCCGACCAGCGCGCGAAGGAGATTCAGGCGTCGCCTTGGAGACGACACCGAAGCCTTTCGAGACGAAAAACGTTCAAGTAATATGTATATATTTCTCGACGTTCCGGGCGTATAGTGCATTCAAAAACCCGCGAAAGACGCAGAAGACTCGCACGCGTGGAAACGACGGGGATATATTTTGTATCCTACCCGATACTGAATCCATCGCGTGCAGTCGACCCTCGCGTTCTTCCGATCAGACGCATCTATTGTTGCGCGCATGTTTTCGCGTCGCATCGCGCGAAACGTTGCACGAATCGTACCGATCGATCGATTGAAAGCAAATAATAAAAAAAGACTTCACAGCTGGCTCTTTGCCGGTCATTCGTCCCATGTTATCTCTTGCCGCGAAATTGGCGCGCAAGAGTTGGGTGTCAGACGCGCGGCTTTAAAACGAGCTTCACGGCCGGTCCCTTCGTTACCGCTTTCGTTCTTTCTCTCGGAACGACCATGAACGAACACGACGAGCGACGCTACGGCATACACACGTCCACGGATTCGATTAAAAAAACAGACTTCACAGCTGGCTCTTTGCCGGTCATTCGTCCCATATTATCTCTTGCCGCGAAATTGGCGCGCAAGAGTTGGGTGTCAGATGCACGGCTTTAAAACGAGCTTCACGGCCGGTCCTCTCAATTCCGTGTACGGTACACGCAAGATGCGGGTTCCACTTCCAGACTACCCGGTCCCTTCTCTCTACGAGAATCGATAGTAGAAGAACGGCTCGAAAACGCGTCTCAGAGACTAGGGGAAAAGAAGCGGTATGCGAGCGAAACGAAAACGCATTATGGAAACGTCGCGAAACAATGTTCGACGGTTGCTCGGTTCCAATCGTGCGGCCGTTTCAATTTCTCGTGCGCTTCACCGTCCCTCCGTAACTCTGGCCGATCGCGTATACCGAAGAGCCGACACGCGCAAAAACCACAGGCATTGTATACTGTATATATATATGTTACAGTCACAGCCTTCGCGCGTTTTACTCTCCGACGCGGGGTTTCCACGACGAAAGAGAGACAGTTTCGTGGCGGGTGACTCGGCCGAATCGCTACGACGGGTATTTCTATTATAGAACGAATCATCGCCACCCTTTACCAGTGCCCGACGAAGGAATCACAAGGTCATCTGGAGTTTACAATGCCAGCGACGGTAATTCCAACGAAGACCCGATAAGTCAACTCAACGTTCTATTTCTCCCCGTACAGAAAAGCGAATCGACGCAATCGCACCATACGCGTGCACGTAAACAACTCTTCGCGTGGATCGTCCCATCGTCGAGAGACGTAAGTTTTCATAGTATGAATTCGCGTTTTACTCTCCGACGCGGGGATTCCACGACGAGAGAGAGTTTCGTGAGCGGGTTGACTCGGAAGAAACGCTACGACGGGTATTTCTATTATAGAACGCATCATCGCCACCCTTTACCAGTGCCCGACGAAGGAATCACAAGGTCATCTGGAGTTTACAATGCCAGCGACGGTAATTCCAACGAAGACCCGATAAGTCAACTCAACGTTCTATTACTCCCCGTACAGAAAAGCGAATCGACGCAATCGCACCATACGCGTGCACGTAACAACTCTTCGCGTGGATCGTCCCATCGTCGAGAGACGTAAGTTTCCATACTATGAATTCGCGTTTTACTCTCCGACGCGGGGATTCCACGACGAGAGAGTGTTTCGTGAGCGGGTTGACTCGGAAGAAACGCTACGACGGGTATTTCTATTATAGAACGCATCATCGCCACCCTTTACCAGTGCCCGACGAAGGAATCACAAGGTCATCTGGAGTTTACAATGCCAGCGACGGTAATTCCAACGAAGACCCGATAAGTCAACTCAACGTTCTATTGCTCCCCGTACAGAAAAGCGAATCGACGCAATCGCACCATACGCGTGCACGTAACAACTCTTCGCGTGGATCGTCCCATCGTCGAGAGACGTAAGTTTCATAAGTAAGCCTTCGGCGTTTTACTCTCCGACGCGGGGATTCCACGACGAGAGAGTGTTTCGTGGCGGGTGACTAGGCCGAAACGCTACGACGGGTATTTCTATTATAGAACGAATCATCGCCACCCTTTACCAGTGCCCGACGAAGGAATCACAAGGTCATCTGGAGTTTACAATGCCAGCGACGGTAATTCCAACGAAGACCCGATAAGTCAGCTCATCGTTCTATTTCTCCCCGTACAGAAAAGCGAATCGACGCTATCGCACCTCGCGCGAGCACGTAACAACTCTTCGCGTGGATCGTCCCATCGTCGAGAGACGTAAGACGCACGGAAATCGTGGTTCATCGCGTCTTTTCCTACTCTCTTGAATCGCAATTTCGTATAGAGCCTACACACGCGAACCACCGGCATATACTATTTCTTCTCTCATAGTAAGCCTTCGCGCGTTTTACTCTCCGACGCGGGGATTCCACGACGAGAGAGTGTTTCGTGGCGGGTGTCTCGGCCGAATCGCTACGACGGGTATTTCTA
>NW_027475200.1:232500-237500 GCF_051020985.1 Nomia melanderi
TACGGCATGTACTGAGACATGCATGGCTTAATCTTTGAGACAAGCATATGACTACTGGCAGGATCAACCAGGGAGCTTCGAGTAAATTTTCATCATACGAAGCAAAAATATGTATGTATATATATATCTTAGTCGCCGACTCTCTCCCCTTAAGAGTCGGATCGACGATACTTTTTCTCGTCTTTAAGACAGTTCTCTTTCTCCTCTCTCTTCTCTCTACTCTCTTCTCTCTTCTCTTTCGAGTTGGTAAATTTCGCTCCACTATTAGATTACCAACTCCGCACGAATTACCACATGGGTATATCCGCGCATATACATCAGGAGGACCTCCAAAAATTTCAAACTCTCCCGTGTATCTCTCCGAGATCTTTTTAGAAGAAAAAGAATCTCGGATGTCACATCGACTTTCAGGTTTGTAAGCACGTATGCTCGAGCGCTCTCCATCGTGTAAGCACGGACATAACGCACGAAGTCCGAAGACCGCGTACGTTAACATGCTGGACATATCGAGAAAGCGCGAACCATGCTAGGCGTACCCATGTCGAGGCCCTCGCGTTAAAGATCATACTCTTCTTTTCGTTCTCTCTTCTTTGCCCAGAAATAATATATATTTCTTATAATATATACCTCTTAGTTTATGTATTTCTCTCTTAGGACACCTCAATTTTATATGTATATATTATATTTCATTCGAACAATTTTTGTTCGTCGCCCCTTTTTGTGTGTAGTATTTCGTTTGGTCTTTGCCATTAAATTTTTGTATACGAAAAATATATTTTCGCTCGGATAGAAAACCCCTTTTGGGTTTCTGAGAGTTGATGTGAGAGTCGTACAAGTATAACGAATATACGTTGTATCCAACCCAACATTCTGGGCTTACCACATAAGGGCCATTCGGTCTGAGACACCGACCCGTGGTCATGCTGTGTAGAGAAAAATTCGCAACGGAACGCGGTACAGAACAGTCGAGGAATGGACCTCGAGGAGCTGAACGACTGCTTCTCGACCGAGATCGTAGAATAGCCGCTCGCCCGCCGCTGCGCCGACCGGTCCGCTCGAACCGACGTGCTCTCTTATAGTAACCAAACGGGCGGCCGCGACGACCGCGGCGCCGGCCGCTCAGCACGGGCGCTTATGGTGGTAAACTGCCGCGCGTACAGACCAACCGGCCGGGCTGCTGGTACTTAGCCGCTGAAACTATGGTCGATTCGAACATATATTAACATACGATTTTTATTCGATAAATCGTTATTGTACATATTAAACGTTAGTTTCCACCGAAAGAAAAATTTTTTAGAATTTTTGTTTTCCAAAAATTGCAAGAGTAAACTTTTTTAATATTCGATTTAAAAATTTTTAAATGCTTAATCCTTACATTAAACTACTGGGAGAACTCAGAAATCACAATGAAAAAAATTACAAAAATTTATTTTTCTCAGAAACTCCGAAAAACAGAGTGGTCGAATCCGTGCAAGCCGGAATTTTTCTAAGTCCCCACGGTCAAGAGTAAACTTTTTTAATAAGCGTTTTAAAATTATTTCAATGTTTAATCCATGCGTAAACATGACGTTTATTAACGTTTTTAACATTAAAAAAAATTACAAAAATTTATTTTTCGGAAAAAATGGAAAAAACCGATTCGTCGGAGCGAGGTGTCCAGCCCGTGCGGTAATTCCAGCAGGCGAATCGGACTTCCCGAAATTTTTCTAAGTCCCACGGTCGACACCAACTTTTTTAATAAGCGTTTTAAAATTATTTCAATGTTTAATCCATGCGTAAACATGACGTTTATTAACGTTTTTAACGTTAAAAAAAATTACAAAAATTTATTTTTCGGAAAAAATGGAAAAAACCGATTCGTCGGAGCGAGGTGTCCAGCCCGTGCGGTAATTCCAGCAGGCGAATCGGACTTCCCGAAATTTTTCTAAGTCCCACGGTCGACACCAACTTTTTTAATAAGCGTTTTAAAATTATTTCAATGTTTAATCCATGCGTAAACATGACGTTTATTAACGTTTTTAACATTAAAAAAAATTACAAAAATTTATTTTTCGGAAAAAATGGAAAAAACCGATTCGTCGGAGCGAGCTGTCCTGCCCGTGCGGTAATTCCAGCAGGCGAATCGGACTTCCCGAAATTTTTCTAAGTCCCACGGTCGACACCAACTTTTTTAATAAGCGTTTTAAAATTATTTCAATGTTTAATCCATGCGTAAACATGATGTTTATTAACGTTTTTAACATTAAAAAAAATTACAAAAATTTATTTTTAAAAAAAAATGGAAAAAACCGATTCGTCGGAGCGAGGTGTCCTGCCCGTGCGGTAATTCCAGCAGGCGAATCGGACTTCCCGAAATTTTTCTAAGTCCCACGGTCGACACCAACTTTTTTAATAAGCGTTTTAAAATTATTTCAATGTTTAATCCATGCGTAAACATGATGTTTATTAACGTTTTTGACATTAAAAAAAATTACAAAAATTTATTTTTCGGAAAAAATGGAAAAAACCGATTCGTCGGAGCGAGCTGTCCAGGCCGTGCGGTAATGCCAGCAGGCGATCCGGGGTACTCGAAATTTTTCTAAGTCCCGACGGTCAAGAGTAAACTTTTTCATCACATATTTCAAAATTTTTTCAATGTTTAATCCACTCATAAAAACGCAGTTTATTAACGTTTTTAACGTTGAGAAAATTGACAAAAATTTTTTTTTCACTGAAAATGGAAAAAATGTATCGGTCGATGCGGGCTGTCCAGGCCGTGCGGTAATTCCAGCAGGCGATCCGGGGTACTCGAAATTTTTCTAAGTCCGAACGGTCAAGAGTAAACTTTTTCATCACATATTTCAAAATTTTTTCAATGTTTAATCCACGCATAAAAACGCAGTTTATTAACGTTTTTAACGTTGAGAAAATTGACAAAAATTTTTTTTTCACTGAAAATGGAAAAAATGTATCGGTCGATGCGGGCTGTCCAGGCCGTGCGGTAATTCCAGCAGGCGATCCGAGGTACTCGAAATTTTTCTAAGTCCGAACGGTCAAGAGTAAACTTTTTCATCACATATTTCAAAATTTTTTCAATGTTTAATCCACTCATAAAAACGCAGTTTATTAACGTTTTTAACGTTGAGAAAATTGACAAAAATTTTTTTTTCACTGAAAATGGAAAAAATGTATCGGTCGATGCGGGCTGTCCAGGCCGTGCGGTAATTCCAGCAGGCGATCCGGGGTACTCGAAATTTTTCTAAGTCCCGACGGTCAAGAGTAAACTTTTTCATCACATATTTCAAAATTTTTTCAATGTTTAATCCACTCATAAAAACGCAGTTTATTAACGTTTTTAACGTTGAGAAAATTGACAAAAATTTTTTTTTCACTGAAAATGGAAAAAATGTATCGGTCGATGCGGGCTGTCCAGGCCGTGCGGTAATTCCAGCAGGCGATCCGGGGTACTCGAAATTTTTCTAAGTCCCGACGGTCAAGAGTAAACTTTTTCATCACATATTTCAAAATTTTTTTAATGTTTAATCCACGCATAAAAACGCAGTTTATTAACGTTTTTAACGTTGAGAAAATTGACAAAAATTTTTTGTTCACTGAAAATGGAAAAAATGTATCGGTCGATGCGGGCTATCCAGGCCGTGCGGTAATTCCAGCAGGCGATCCGGGGTACTCGAAATTTTTCTAAGTCCGAACGGTCAAGAGTAAACTTTTTCATCACATATTTCAAAATTTTTTCAATGTTTAATCCACTCATAAAAACGCAGTTTATTAACGTTTTTAACGTTGAGAAAATTGACAAAAATTTTTTTTTCACTGAAAATGGAAAAAATGTATCGGTCGATGCGGGCTGTCCAGGCCGTGCGGTAATTCCAGCAGGCGATCCGGGGTACTCGAAATTTTTCTAAGTCCCGACGGTCAAGAGTAAACTTTTTCATCACATATTTCAAAATTTTTTCAATGTTTAATCCACTCATAAAAACGCAGTTTATTAACGTTTTTAACGTTGAGAAAATTGACAAAAATTTTTTTTTCACTGAAAATGGAAAAAATGTATCGGTCGATGCGGGCTGTCCAGGCCGTGCGGTAATTCCAGCAGGCGATCCGGGGTACTCGAAATTTTTCTAAGTCCCGACGGTCAAGAGTAAACTTTTTCATCACATATTTCAAAATTTTTTTAATGTTTAATCCACGCATAAAAACGCAGTTTATTAACGTTTTTAACGTTGAGAAAATTGACAAAAATTTTTTGTTCACTGAAAATGGAAAAAATGTATCGGTCGATGCGGGCTATCCAGGCCGTGCGGTAATTCCAGCAGGCGATCCGGGGTACTCGAAATTTTTCTAAGTCCGAACGGTCAAGAGTAAACTTTTTCATCACATATTTCAAAATTTTTTCAATGTTTAATCCACGCATAAAAACGCAGTTTATTAACGTTTTTAACGTTGAGAAAATTGACAAAAATTTTTTTTTCACTGAAAATGGAAAAAATGTATCGGTCGATGCGGGCTGTCCAGGCCGTGCGGTAATTCCAGCAGGCGATCCGAGGTACTCGAAATTTTTCTAAGTCCGAACGGTCAAGAATAAACTTTTTTATTACATGTTTTAAAAATTTTTCAATGCTTAATCCGTGCATAAGAGTGCAGTTTATTAACGTTTTTAAGGTTGAAAAAATTGACAAAAATTTTTTTTTCTCTGAAAATGAAAAAAATGTATCGGTCGAAGCGGGCTGTCCAGGCCGCGCGGTAATGCCAGCAGGTCGAACGCGGCGACCCGAAATTTTTCTAACTCCCTGCGGTCAAGAATAAACTTTTTTATTATGCGTTTTAAAATTTTTTCGGCGCTTAATCCATGGATAAAAAGGCAGCCCGAACACGTTTTTAACGTTGAAAAAATTGACCAAAATTTTTTTTTCACAAAAACTGCGAAAAACAGATCGACCGAATCTACTTTTCTCCGTCTCGCGGTAAGTCCAACCGGCCAAACCGGCTGACTCGAAATTTTT
>NW_027475200.1:242500-255000 GCF_051020985.1 Nomia melanderi
GGATATGCGGCCTTAAGCATTCTGACCTCGATAAGGTCGGAACCTGGAGCTTTGCCATTGCGAATCGAGCCGATTGCATGGCAAATTTCCTGTTCCGTGAAGGGCGGGGTGTCTGGGGTATCCGGGGGGGTTACGCTCGCGGACCTTTTGCGACGTTGACACTCGAGCGTGTCCGGGCCGTCGTCGGGGACAAGGGCGTGGAGGAGACTTAACGCCGTCTCCTCCCACGTAATTGTGGTTCCGGACAGAACCGGAGAGGTGGCCAGGGCTTTCTCGGGGCTGATCTTCTTGACGCAGATTTTGTATGCCGCTCCCCATGGGTTTTTCGCGCAGGATTCCGTTACGAATTCCCGCCAGCTTGATCGCTTGGCGGTCTGAATTTCGTAGGAATACTTCCTGCGGATTCGAAGGTACGCGACGCGTTTCGTTTCCCTGATGGAGGGGTCCGCCTCGACCTGGAAGGACTTCCGCAAGCGGTAAGTTTTCTTCTTTAGCCGAGTCAGGTTTTCCGTCCACCAAGGGACCGATTTTGGAAAAGTTTTCTTTTTCGCGAGGGAGTTTTCCGCAGCCGTGATGATTGCGTCTTGAAGAGACGCAGCTGAGGCCTCAATTGCAGACTTGCTGTCAAGCCGGAGATCGCGGAGGAGGCTGCTTCTGGTTTTTCCCAGGTTCGATTGGAATTTAGCCCAATCGGCCCTGGATGTATTAAATCTGGGGCTCGCGGAGGCGTGTCCCATTGTAGTGGGGGCCTTATACGTGAATGTGATGACGTTGTGGTCGCTGGAGGTCCAATTTTCATGGACCATCCAGCTTCCTATGAATCCGACGGTCGGGAGGCTTGACAGCGTGACGTCTACATTGGAGGATCCTTTGTGGTTCCGAAACGTGGGAGGGTTACCGGGTTCGTTGAGGACTACTAGATTTTCCTGGGCTATTGCCCATTCCAATTCTTCGCCTCGCGGGTCGGTTATGGTGCTGTGCCAGAGCGAGGACTTCGCGTTGGCATCGGCAGCAATTATGAGTCTCTGTCCGCGGAGGGAGCGGCATATTTGCGAGATTCTCACCAGATATCTTTCGATGTCGTGCGAGAACCTAAAGTACACGCTGGCGAGGTACAGTTTGCCAAAAGGCCCTGTGACCTCGATGCACGTGCAATACTCGTCGCTTAGGTGGGATAATTTGAGGGCTATGAGTTTGGGGTTCCGGATCGCAATGCCAGCCATCGCGCGGGTGCCTGGCTGCGCGCCGGTGACAGCCGTACAATTCGTGAGGCCGATGAATTTGCCCTTCACGTTGTACGGCTCCTGCATTAGCAGGATGTCGATACTATGGCGCCGCATCATGTCATTTATTTCGAGCGACGCAATCTGGGAACCGCGAAGATTGGCTTGGCCAATCCGGAGGGGCTGGTCGCGATTGTTAGGGTTCCTAATCATAATCGGTGCGAGAGACGACCTGCTGCACCGCTTTCGCGTAACTGGGGCAATCCTTACTAGTCACGGGGTGGGTGTGATCGCTATTTGATTTTTTACAATTAGCACATACCTGGGCCTTCTGCTTGTTGGGGCAGGTTTTGTAGCTGTGTCCCGGGGCAGCGCAGTAACCGCAGATCTCTTTCTCCGCGCGGCAGTACTTGGTGGTGTGACCATATGCCTGGCATTTGAAGCAGCGCGTAGCTGCTACGAAGTCCGTGGCGCGGCAGCAATGCCACTTGATGTAGATGCGGTCCCTTTGCCGGAGAATGTCACGAGCGGCCTTCGATGTCTCCAGGATGACGTTGACCGTTTGCTTTTCCCTGGAACCAGATTTGAACGCTATCTTCGTCTGGCGGAGAAGCGTTTCCTTCTCTTCGGGGCCTTTGCTATTTTGGTGCGCGATCATTTCAATGATCTGGTTATCTTCCAGCCTCGGGGCGTCGTAGACAATCATACGCGGGTTTTTCTTCTGTGGTTTGCCCACGATGAAGCCCGCCTCCTGTAGCTTCTTGTTTTCCGTCAAGCCGGCGAGACTCGATCCTTTTGCTGCCTCGATAAGTATCCCGTTCCCCTGGATGGATCGCAGATTCCTCACTTGCAGGTTCGCCTGTGCGGGGGAGACCATTTGCAGTACCGCCTTCCTGGTGGCCTCGCTGGATGCGTACGCCTTCGCGTCCTTTGGGATGACCGTGACGATTTGTGGTGGGTCGCGCTTCATATTTGTCACGGCCGCGATCTTCGCTGGAACCCCGACCCTTTGAGCGTAGGTCATGGGTGTGTGGGGGGGTTTGATGCCCTGTTGCGCCGATGCGGTGGTCCTCAGGCCCTTCAGTTCTCCCTCAAGGACAGCATTTTTCGTGAGGGCGCTGAGCAGAATTCTGTCCATCGTTAGGAACATTTGCTGTATCTCGAGCGCCGCGGTTGTGCTCCTCATGCGCACCGGATTGTTTGTGAATTCCAGGACGCGATCGAACAGCTGATTCGATTGTTCCAGGAACCCCTTAGACTCTTCCGGGAGGTGGATTTTGTCCGCTGGTCTATCAGGCCTCAGACTCACGTTGCAGCAATCCACGCACTCGGACATCTTCAACTTCTTTGAGGCCTGGTTATTAATGGTGGGGCTGCCTTCCGTTTTTCTTCCGCGGATGATGTCTCTCACGGGAGAATCCAAATCCGATGTATCCGGTGCGGTGTTGTCCGGGTCGGTGTGCCGTGATTCCGGTTCCGATTCTCCTCCGTCCAGCCGCTCCTTTGCCTTCCTCTTCTCTTTCTTTCCCTTCCTCGGCATCTTTGTTGGCTCGTTCAATATGGCCGTGAATTGGCGCCAAATATGGCGTCAAAGATGGCGCCAAAGATGGCGTCAAAGATGGCGTCCAATATGGCGTTCAAGATGGCGTCCAATATGGCGTCCAATATGGCGTCCGATTCCGCTGTTTCCAGTTTTTCCGTAAAATACCAATAAATCAGTACTTTCCGGAGAAACCAAGGTAATACACTTTTTCCTCACAACGGATGGCACTTGGGGAAATGGGGGTTTTGGGATAGCACGCACTATGTCCACGATATTCACGCACAAAGTTCGTTCACGTCACGGGGTGACGTCAGCAACCCACGCCAGACTTCTTTGCCCGAAATCTTCGCCAATTTTCGACCGAATTTCACACTTTTTTACTCACTGTGCTCGCGATCACTTCTACTTCGCAATATATCACTCTCGTAATATTTCTCGAAACTTTGTCCACGTTTTGGTAACTTTGGATACGGAGCGACGTGAAGACGCGTCCTCTCAGTAGATAGGGACATGTAGTCTAGGCGTTGCTCAGGAGAGCATACCGCACCTCGAGGTTATCCTCATATCGGTAACGCCGGCCTGATGTTATTCGGCCCTACTTTCTAGTTCAACAGCTGCGAGGGGAAGTCCGAAGATGTTGGGACGGATATGGCTTGGAACAACCCTGCCCTCTTTCCCCTTTCGGGAAGGTCATCGGACAAGTTGGATCTACCCCTTGAAGAGGGGAAGCGGCTCATTTCGTCAGCCCTGGACGCTGCACGCAACGTCCAGCGCTGTCCAGCGGGGACCACGTGGAGGTAGAGCCGCCAGCTTTCGCTTGATCCCGAGCGGGTTGGCTACGGCTATTGCCTTCGCCGTTGAACCCTACAGTCACGGTGCCGAAGCGCCGCCCGCATGGACTGTCAGGGTTTTGGTAAGTGGGGAGGGATGAAGAGGAGGGGAGAGAGAGGAGAAGAGAAGGAGGCAAAAGAAATAAAAAGAGGAGAAAAGAACAGAAAAAGAATAGAAAAGAATAGAAAAGAAAAGAAAGAAAAGAAAAAGAAAAAGAAAAAGAAAAAGAAAAAGAAAAAGAAAAAGAAAAAGTTCGCGGTTTTTCGTGGGGGGTGGGGGTGGGTCGCGGGTTTCGCGGTTTTCCGCGGTTCTCGCGGTTTTTCGCGGTTTTTCGCGGGTGGGTGGGGGTGGGTCGCCGGTTTCGCGGTTTTCGCGGTTTTCCGCGGGTGGGTGGGGGTAGGTCGCGGGTTTCGCGGTTTTTCGCGGGTGGGTGGGGGTGGGTCGCGGGTTTCGCGGTTTTTCGCGGTTCTCGCGGTTTTTCGCGGTTTTCCGCGGTTTTCGCGGTTTTTCGCGGGTGGGTGGGGGTGGGTCGCGGGTTTCGCGGTTTTTCGCGGTTCTCGCGGTTTTTCGCGGTTTTCACGGTTTTCGCCGTTTTCGCGGGGGGTCGCGGTTTTCGCGGTTTCGCGGGGTGGGATCGCGTTCTCGGGATGGTCTCGCGGAGTGATCGCGGCGTGGAGGGCGATCTTCCCGGACCTTTTCCTTCGCGCGGAGGATGTCGCGCGCGGTTTGTGCCAGTGCCGGGAAGGTCGATTCCCTAATCAAGTCCGGTAGGGGCGGGGGCCAATCTAAGTTCCCGCTGGTCCGCAGGGCGTTCCGGAGGGGCTCGCGTTCTGCGCTATACATAGGGCATTCGAATAACAGGTGGCTGGGTGTCTCGTTGGGGGCGCCGCAGCGGCAGCGGGGGCTATCGGCTAGCCCTCTGCTGTGGAGTTTGTCCGCGAAGTCACCGTGTCCCGAGATGATCTGGGATATGTAATGGTTCAAAGAGAACCATCCCATGCTCATCCGCTGCCTCACGCACGGCAGGAAGCGGTGGGTGTATCTGCCATGGGCAGAGTCATACCAGCGCTCCTGCCATACGCTAAGCAGGGACTCGGAGGCTTGTTCCTCGACGGGGTCCTCCACAGCGCCGCCCGCTGCGGGGGCGGGAGTTCGCGCATCATACAGGGCTGCCGCTCGTCTGATAACGAGGTCAACCGGAGGAGCACCAGCGATTATGTGTAGAGCGTCGGTAGATACTGTCCTATAGGCTTTGGTGGTACGCAGGAGAGCGTACCTTTGCGCCCTTAGGAGTTCTGAGGCTGAGGTCTTATTTACCAGGTCGCTCCACGCGGGGGCGGCGTACGTGGCGATTGGCAGGAAAAGTCCCTTGTATAGAACATCTAGGGACTCGTATTTGAGTCCCCAGTTCCTGCGGGCTATGGCGGCCATGGAGTTATATTTCTCGGCGCACTTCGACCTGATTTTCCGGGCGTGCGTCCGGATCCTCAGGCCTTGATCGAGGTAGACGCCGAGATATTTTACGGTTTCGACCATACGTATTTGCCTCGATTGAATCTTAATTGTTGGGGGCCTTCGAATATCGAGATGACCACGGAAGAGGATCATCTCTGCTTTTTCCTGTGAAAGGGTCAGCTTCTCGGACTCGCACCATTTCTCAATGATGGTTGTCGCGTGCTGTCCCTTTTCCTGCAACTCGAGCCTGCTGTTTCCTGGGACGAGGATAAGGAGGTCGTCCGCGTAGGCGAACGCCTCTACGCCCTCGTTGGCCAGGGTAATCAGCAGGCTATCGAACACAAGGTTCCAGAGGCTGGGCCCTAAGATTGAGCCCTGAGGACAGCCTCTGGTTACCTGTTTCTCGACACGGGTCAATTTCCCTATCAGTGAGGCCGTACGGTCGTTGAGATAATCCGCGACGAGTCTATATAGGTTTCGCGGGCAGTTCCGCTCCTTGAGGCGAGAGAGGACGCTGGGCCACCATACGTTGTCGAACGCGCCCGAGATGTCGAACAAAATCGCAAGCGCGTATTTTGTCGTTGACCCCTCGAGCCCGCTGCGGACGGCGCGGATGGCGTCAGTCGTCGACCTTCCCTTTCGGAAGCCGAACTGCCTAGGGGAAGCATAGCCGGGGTGGAGAAAAATGGGCTCCAGCCTTTCGCGGATCAGCTTCTCCAGGGATTTCCCAACCACCGAGAGAAGGCAGATGGGCCTGTAGGAGCTGGCCGCGGACTCGTCCCTATCGGGGCTTTTGAGGAGGGCGCGTATCGAGCCATATTTCCATGGCTTCGGGAAGCTGCCTTGTGACAGGCAGCCGTTGAAGAGGGCTGAGATTTCGCTTATTAGGACCGGATAAGCGGCCTTAAGCATTCTGACCTCGATAAGGTCGGAACCTGGAGCTTTGCCATTGCGAATCGAGCCGATTGCATGGCAAATTTCCTGTTCCGTGAAGAGCGGAGTGTCTGGGGTATCCGGGGGGGTCACGCACGCGGACCTTTTACGACGTTGACACTCGAGCGTGTCCGGGGCGTCGTCGGGAACAAGGGCGTGGAGGAGGCTTAATGCGGTCTCCTCCCACGTGATAGTGGAGCCGGACAGAACCGGGGAAGTGGCCAGGGCTTTATCGGGGCTGATCTTTTTGACGCAGATTTTATACGCCGCTCCCCATGGGTTTTTCGCGCAGGATTCCGTTACGAAGTCCCGCCAGCTTGATCGCTTGGCGGTCTGAATTTCGTAGGAATACTTCCTGCGGATCTGAAGGTACGCGACGCGTTTCGCCTCCCTGATGGAAGGGTCCGACTCGACCTGGAAGGACTTCCGCATGCGGTAAGTTTTCTTCTTTAGCCGGGTCAGGTTTTCCGTCCACCAGGGAACCGATTTGGGGAAAATTTTCTTTCTCGGGAGGGATTTTTGCGCAGCCGTAATGATTGCGTCTTGGAGAGACGCAGCTGAGGCCTCAATTGCAGATTTGCTGTCCTGCCGGGAATCGCGGAGGAGGCTGCTTTTGATTATTTCCAGGTTCGATTGGAATTTAGCCCAATCGGCCCTGGATGTATTAAATCTGGGGCTCGCGGAGGCGGGTCCCATTGTGGTGGGGGCCTTGTACGTGAAGGTGATTGCGTTGTGGTCGCTGGATGTCCAATTTTCATGGACCTTCCAGCTTCCTATGTACCCGACGGTCGGTAGGCTTGACAGCGTTACATCTACGTTGGAGGATCCTTTATGGTTGCGGAATGTGGGGGCGTTACCGGGTTCGTTGAGGACTACTAGATTTTCCTGGGTTACGACCCATTCCAATTCTTCGCCTCGCGGATCGGTTGTGGCGCTGTGCCAAATCGAGGACTTCGCGTTGGCATCGGCAGCGATTATTAATCTCTGTCCGCGGAGGGAGCGGCATATTTGCGAGATTCTCGCCAGATATCTTTCGATATCGTGCGAGAATTTGAAATATACGCTAGCGAGGTACAGTTTCCCAAATGGTCCTGTTACCTCGATGCACGTACAATAGTCGTCGCTGAGATGCGACAGCTTGAGGGACTCGAGGTTGGGATTGCGTATCGCGATACCAGCCATGGCTCGGTTGCCAGGCTCCGCGCCCGTGACTGCCGTGCAATTCGTGAGGCCGATGAATTTGCCCTTCACGTTGTACGGCTCCTGCATGAACAGGATGTCGATATTCTTCTCCCCCATAATGCGGGACATTTCGAGGGAGACGATTTGGGATCCGCGCATGTTTAGTTGTGCCAGTTTCAGGGTCTGGCTATGGGTACGACTATGGGCGTTATTCATAGTCGGTTTGTTGAAGGACCCGCTCTAGTGCCGCTTTATGCGCTGGGCATTGTTCCAGCTTTACGGAGTGCTTGTGCTCCTTGCCGGCCTTCCGGCAGTTGGAGCAAACAGGGGATTTCGTTTTGTTAGGACACTCCTTGAAGGAGTGTCCTTCGGCGGCACAGTGTCCGCAAATCTCTTTAGGGGCGCGGCAGTATTTGGTGGTGTGCCCGAAGGACTGGCATTTGTAGCAGCGCGTGGCTACAATGTAGTCCCTCGCACGGCAACATTTCCAGCCGATGAAGAGGCGGCCCTTATTTTTTATCAGCTCGCGGACTTTGTTGGACACCTCGAAGATAATGTTGCAGGTGTCCTTGTCCTTTGGCCCTGACTTAAATGAGACCTTCGTTTGTTCCCTCACGACGGCCTTTTCTTTTCCCGAGAAATTTTGCTCAACAATCGCCTCTATCAGGGATCGGTCGTTTTCGGACCGCGGTACGTCGTGCACGATGACTCTGGGGCTCGACTTCGGCGGCGCCGCTGCCGTGAAACCGGCTGATTTGAGCTTCGGGTGGGAGGAGAGGGTCGAGAGGTCGCATCCCTTTGCGGCCTCGATAATTATACCGTTCCCCTGAAGGAGACGGACGCTTCGGACCTGAAGCTTGCTGGCCTCCGGGGAGACCATCTCCAGGACGGCTTTTCGCGTTGCCGCTGAGTCGGCGTACGTTTTAGTGTCGCTCGGGACGATTTTTATTACGTTCGGTTGATCGCGTTTGGGGTTCGCGATCGATATTATTCGGTTGGGGATTCGGGCCTTTTCCGCCCAGGTCATTTCCCGTTGTGTCTCGGGTTTGCTGTTTGTCGCCGCGGGAGGGGTGGGGGCCAATCTGGGGGACCGTGGGGCCGCGGTGGGGGGGGCGCGTGTCGCGGTATGGTGGGTTGTGGGGGCGGTAGCGCGGGAGAGAACCGCGGATTTGAGGGCCTTTATTTGGCCTTCGAGATTGCTCTTATCAACGAGCGCCTGGTTTAGTAGCTGGGTCAGCTCCGTTACCGCGTTGATTATCGCTGCCTTTACGCGATTGTCGGCCTCGATTTTCGTGGCGATGCTCTCCATAATAATTTGGTTCAGATGCTTGGACTTACCCACTGCTGCCTCGGTGGATCTGGGTCTGTCACTCTGCGGGGGCACCTCCTTTCTCGTGGGTGAAGCCTTCCCCCTCGCTGCAGTCTCCTCTGGTTTTGGGGCGGGCTCCGTTGCTGGTGGGACCTCGGTGGGTTTCTCCATTTTCAGCTGCTTTGCAGCCTTCGGCTTCGTCTTGCGCTTCTTTTTGGTGCGGACGGTTGTCCACTCCGTTCCTGCCTTGGCTGCCTTGTACACATCCCTGATGGGGCTGTCGAGCTCTTCCGTTTCCTCGGAGCTGAAATAGGGGCTCGATTCGCCGCCGGCGTCGGAGTAATCCGACTCCGACCTTTCATCAGCCGGTCGCTTTCTCGACGCTCCCAGCATCTCGCCTCGCGGTCGAAGTTGACGGCGTGGCGGATGGGACTCGACTGGGTGCTTTCCTATTTGGCCGATGGCGGCGCTGCTGCGGCGAGGACTGCTTGCTGGCGGCGCCGTCGTTGACGCTGAGGGGAGCTGCTGGCGGCGTGTGACGTCAGAATATGGCCGCCAATATGGCCGCCAATATGGCGTCCAAGATGGCGTCGACAAATCTGTTGTCGTTGATACCGGGATATATATCGATGAATATCCTTAATTTGCGACAATTCACTAGAGATTATCACAACACTGTGTCCGAATGTTTTATTTACGCCACTGGCCGCGGCGATTCTACGATCCCGCGGTTATTAAGACGGGAACGAGACTTCGAAATTTCAGGTGACGCCAGATGACGTCACCGACCGACGCTAACCTTATTTCCTCGATAAATTCGGCCCTCGCTGACCGAATTTCACGATTCTTAGCACAGAATGCCCGGAATCACTTGCACTTCGCGTTTATACTTCGAAAATGGATTTCTCCTCGACGTTTACCACTTTTTGGGCCTCGAAACACGGAGCGACGTGAACACGCGTCTGTATCCTGCGCCTCCTAGCGGTGAACTTCCAGTAGATAGGGACAGAGGGAATCTCGTTAATCCATTCATGCGCGTCACTAATTAGATGACGAGGCATTTGGCTATTTTTTTTTTTTTTTTTTTTTTTTTTTTTTTTTGATAGGAGAAAAAGGGATAATGCATTTACGCACTGAGCCCCGGTCTAGATGGTTGTCGACCGGGAGTGTGGGACTCGCTGCGAACACTTGCAGAATACCCACTAAACCTAAACTCCTACTTTGTGCCTGAGACTGCAGGCAGCACAGTAAACCTCGCAACAGACGGGAGTGCCAGCCTACCGTGAGCTTCCCCTCTTCACGCCAGTGGACTTATTGAAGATGTTAAGAGCGTGCAAACCGCCAATCAAAACTCTGGTAGAGATTATCTTGGCGGCCGCACGCTTTAGGAGGTTCAATCCGACCAACTGCTCAAAGGATCGACGTCCCCATATCCCTCGCGCGGACAGTGTCAAAGATGTAAATGACACTTCGTTCACAGAGTACCTCGTGAGTATGGGCTCCCTTAACCCCTCATACTTGGAGATCTTAGCCTGATGTGCCTTTTCCAAGTCGGCGTTTTCGCCGACGACTTGAGCGTCTACAACTATGGCTGTTTGGTCTTTTAACAGCACTACATCAGGCTTAAGTCTTCCGGTGGACGTTTGAAATATGGGTTCTCTGTGAACTGTATAACCTGCATCGATGTGCTTGCACATGTAGTCGATGCAGGCATCGTGCCGCTTGATGCGAGGGCCGTGCGTCCGATGGCAGAGTTGCAGAACATGATGAAGTGTTTCTGCGTCGTGGCAACCTGCTCGGCAATGGCGGTCTCCTATCCTGCCTCTTGCTGTCCGCACTCTTAGCGGAACAGCGTTGATGCGAAGCATGTGCATCTTCACGTAATCCTTCCCTGAGACGAAGGTGGTCCCGTCGGTCACCCAACTATGTTGGTTTGTGACGTCGCCAGATCTTGTCAAGGGGCGACCATCGTTTGATACGTGAAGACGCTCTGCGAGGCGCTTCCTATAAGCCGACTTGGTGGTCATAGCTTGCCCCTGATCATTGAGGCGAAGCTCAGTTCGGCGAATTTCTCCATCCAAGAACGCTTGGATGCTGCTCGGTATCACGGCCCCTTCGTGTACCTTGAGGCTCTGCAGACGGTGTAGCCTCTGGAGCGGTATGCTCCATCTGAACGTCGGGAGCGACAGTCCGCCGTCCTTAGAGTCGGCATGGAAGTACGCGTTCGGCGTATCGTGCGGGAGGGCAAGCCACCTTCGCACAAACAGTCTCGTGACTGCATCGATCTTTCGGAGTAGGCTTAAAGTCGTTCGGCCTAGGACAAGTTGGTGGAATAGTCCTGGAAGTACGACAGTCCTTAAAGCAAACAGCCTCTGCTGTGGCTTGAGGGGTGCCTTGGTCAACCCCTCTAGGTCGGCCCTTAGCTTCGCCAAGGGCTCGCCTATTACCCTGCCCTCTGGGGTAAATGGGACGCCGAGGTACTTCCACTCGTCAGATCGCTTCAAAGGCGGTACTTGTCGACCAGAGCAGGTGAAGACCTGGTCGGCATCGATACTCGTCTTTTTAGCCTTAGCGTTTCCCCTCAGACTGACCGTGAAACACTTTGCCGCATTGACACTGAGTCCGCATTTTGATAGGTGTTCGGCGGATGTATCGAGCAATTCTTGCAACCCGGCTGTAGTGGTTGCTATGAGTATGAGATCGTCCGCGAATCCCATTGCGTTGACTGACATGTCGCCTAGTTGTATGCCTACCTCTTTGGGCAGCTTGGCGAACAGATCGTTAATGATCAGGTTGAAGATCATTGGTGACAGAGGGTCACCTTGTTTAACTCCGCGCCCCGGACGTATAGGGCGGGAGAGCCAGTCTTGACACGCGAGACGCGTAACAGCACCTCTGTATGTACTCATAATATACTCGACCATCCGCGGCGGTACTCCTGCGCTTAGCAGAGTGTCGTTGATGGCATTGTGAGACACGGAGTCAAAGGCTTTCTCGACATCTAAGGAGGCCATAAAGATATCCTTATGCTTCTGTCTGCCATACGATAGTAAAAAATCAAGCAGGAAGATATTCTCACTGCACCCATCAATCGGTCGGAAGGCTTTCTGCCTTTTGTCCAAGGGAATCAGTTGGAGCATTCTATTTGCCAGAACCTTGTGAAAGGTTCTGACAAGGACCGATGACACCGTGATGGGTCGAAACTCAGATGGCTGAGTCGCGTTGTCTTTCTTCGGAATCAAGGTCGTGCGTGATTCCATAAGATGCGCGGGCAATCGCCCGGCAAGTAAAAGAAGATTGACCACGCGAGTGAGTATCTCCTGCGGGACAGCCCTCAAGTCCCTGGCAGACAGGCCGTCCGGACCAGGAGCCGTGCCGACTGGCGGCATGGCTTTGCGGATCTCCAGCGGCGAGACTGGAGACCAAAGTCCGCTAAGGAGCTTAGCGGGCTTCCTGGCACCGGGCGAGGACGTGCTCTCCGACGCCATGAGGGACTCCCAAAAGGGAGTCATCACGTCTGCAGGCGGGACATTAGCTGTATGTTTGTCCCGCAGCAGCGTTCTTAGACAGCCGGAGCGGTTTTTCCCCCACATCTTCTGGATTTTGGCGTACTCTGCTCTTCGAGCACGTCTTTTGGAAATCTTAGGGTCCGGCTGTTTAGACCCTTTGGCTGCACGTTCCTTCCGTGGCTTATTCGGAAAGGCCTTCAAGAGGTACAACGTGAGCTCTTCCAGGATGTGATTTGGGGATACCGCCCCAGCTGAGCGACAAAGGTTTTCGAGTCGCTTGGCGTCGAACTTGTCGGTCTTAATCGGTGGCAGGGAAGTCAAGTAATCTAACACCTGGGCATCCGACTCGTCGTTCGAGTGCTCACTTAGAGTGCGAGTCGGAGCCGTGGCGGGACTTGACACATACGGGCAAGGGGTCTGAAACACAGGCTCAGGCTGATGTTCGTCCCGAGCTGTGACGACCTCCTTCAGAAGCTGAGACACAAGAGACTTGTGCTCAGCTTTGCGTCGTTGTC
>NW_027475200.1:260000-265000 GCF_051020985.1 Nomia melanderi
TTGTGTATAAAGGTTCTGCGAGAAGTCTCGTTTTGACGTGTGTTCCGCCGATAACGACGATCCTCCGAAACGGGGATACAGAAACGTTACACCTCACAACACGATCTCCGTCTCTTCTCTATAGCAGAAACCGATAAAAATACACCTCCCGAAAGAGAGTATATGGTGATTCTTTTTATATATATATATTTCGAAATTCAACTGAACGTGGCGGAAGCGCACGGTGGTGGTCCAGCGAGGACACGCGACGACGGGGAATAAGAACTATTCGACCCGTTACGAATACGCATGCTCGTCCCGCACGATTTTAACACACACCGTGTTTTTCTCCAGTCGTCAAAGCGTTCGTGCGTCGAATTCGAAAAATAAAAAAAAGAAATACACCTTTTCTCTCTCTCTCGGGGTAAAAAGAGTCGATGTGTATTGTGTATAAAGGTTCTGCTGCGAGAAGTCTCGTTTTGCCGTGTGTTTCGGTAACGACGATCCTCCGAAACGTACATCTCATTCGTAAGAGAGGAAGAAAACAATCTCCCTGGGGCCAGTCGGTAATATACCGACATACGACGTGTCGTGCACATCCGTCTCACGCACGGTATACAAAATATGAATAAAACGTGTGTAGTCTCTCTCTCTCTCTCGACTTCTTAATATTTTCTTTCACCTCTGACGCATCATTTCAGGTGACGTCGGGAGCGCGGGAAAAAAAATTTTTCTAAACACACGAAACCGTTCATCTCACGAACAGCCGAAAAAGTTGTCGCTCAGATCCATATCGCAGTGGAGCGGTATCCGCGGGCGGTCGTAATTGAACGACGCACGACGCCGCGAACACTCACGCGAGTCCATACAAACGATTCCGATCGTTTTGCAACAACTAGAACGTACACTGTCCGTGAAATTCACAGAATTTTCGCGTGTCCGCGACAAACGCCGACGAGACACCCATCGTTCGCTCGTACGTAGCATCCTTCTCTTAACCCGACTCAGAAACGTTCTTTGCGCCCTTCGGTAAAAAAACGTTCGATCCGAAGAGGTGAACGACGGCGGGGATTTGACAGAGCTACGCAAGCAGTGTATGGTACGTAAACGACCCTCAGCCAGGCGTGGTCCAGGAATTGTATCCGTGGACCGCAATGTGCGTTCGAAATGTCGATGTTCATGTGTCCTGCAGTTCACACGTTGACGCGCAATTAGCTGCGTTCTTCATCGACCCACGAGCCAAGTGATCCACCGTTCAGGGTAATCGTATAAATTTTATATTTCACATATATAATTTTATTCTCATTTGTTCGACCTAATATCTCTCTTCTTTCAAAGAGAAGATAAAAGTTGATACCTGAATCTCCGACCAGCGCGCGAAGGAGATTCAGGCGTCGCCTTGGAGACGACACCGAAGCCTTTCGAGACGAAAAACGTTCAAGTAATATGTATATATTTCTCGACGTTCCGGGCGTATAGTGCATTCAAAAACCCGCGAAAGACGCAGAAGACTCGCACGCGTGGAAACGACGGGGATATATTTTGTATCCTACCCGATACTGAATCCATCGCGTGCAGTCGACCCTCGCGTTCTTCCGATCAGACGCATCTATTGTTGCGCGCATGTTTTCGCGTCGCATCGCGCGAAACGTTGCACGAATCGTACCGATCGATCGATTGAAAGCAAATAATAAAAAAAGACTTCACAGCTGGCTCTTTGCCGGTCATTCGTCCCATGTTATCTCTTGCCGCGAAATTGGCGCGCAAGAGTTGGGTGTCAGACGCGCGGCTTTAAAACGAGCTTCACGGCCGGTCCCTTCGTTACCGCTTTCGTTCTTTCTCTCGGAACGACCATGAACGAACACGACGAGCGACGCTACGGCATACACACGTCCACGGATTCGATTAAAAAAACAGACTTCACAGCTGGCTCTTTGCCGGTCATTCGTCCCATATTATCTCTTGCCGCGAAATTGGCGCGCAAGAGTTGGGTGTCAGACGCACGGCTTTAAAACGAGCTTCACGGCCGGTCCTCTCAATTCCGTGTACGGTACACGCAAGATGCGGGTTCCACTTCCAGACTACCCGGTCCCTTCTCTCTACGAGAATCGATAGTAGAAGAACGGCTCGAAAACGCGTCTCAGAGACTAGGGGAAAAGAAGCGGTATGCGAGCGAAACGAAAACGCATTATGGAAACGTCGCGAAACAATGTTCGACGGTTGCTCGGTTCCAATCGTGCGGCCGTTTCAATTTCTCGTGCGCTTCACCGTCCCTCCGTAACTCTGGCCGATCGCGTATACCGAAGAGCCGACACGCGCAAAAACCACAGGCATTGTATACTGTATATATATATGTTACAGTCACAGCCTTCGCGCGTTTTACTCTCCGACGCGGGGTTTCCACGACGAAAGAGAGACAGTTTCGTGGCGGGTGACTCGGCCGAATCGCTACGACGGGTATTTCTATTATAGAACGAATCATCGCCACCCTTTACCAGTGCCCGACGAAGGAATCACAAGGTCATCTGGAGTTTACAATGCCAGCGACGGTAATTCCAACGAAGACCCGATAAGTCAACTCATCGTTCTATTTCTCCCCTTACAGAAAAGCGAATCGACGCTAATGCACCTCGCGCAAGCACGAACGTTCTCTTCGCGTGGATCATCCCATCGTCGAAAGATGTAAAGACGCATTGGAGATCGTGGTCTCTGGCGGGCTCATTGCACGCCCCACTGCATATCTTTCCTCGAATCGAGAATGATTCGTCCACTAAGGCTGCGAAACTACGCGTCGAGGAAACTAGGGGAAAGAAGCGGGATGCGAGCGAAACGACAATACATTATGGAAACGTCGCGAAACAATGTTCGGCGGTTGCTCGTTTCCTCCTGCGGACGTTTCATTGCTCGGGCGCTTCACGTCCCTCCGTAACCTTCGCGCGATCGCGTGCCCCGGAGAGCCGGCAACCGGTGAACCACAGGCGTATAAACTATAGTCTTCTATAGCAAGCCTTCGGCGGTTACTCTCCGACGCGGGGATTCCACGACGAGAGAGAATTTCGTGGCGGGTGACATCGGTCGAAACGCTACGACGGGTATTTCTATTATAGAACGAATCATCGCCACCCTTTACCAGTGCCCGACGAAGGAATCACAAGGTCATCTGGAGTTTACAATGCCAGCGACGGTAATTCCAACGAAGACCCGATAAGTCCACTCAACGTTCTATTTCTCCCCGTACAGACAAGCGAATCAACGCTATCGCACCTCACGCATGCACGAACGTTCTCTTCGCGTGAATCGTCCCATCGTCGAAAGATATAGCCGCTTGGAGATCGTGGCCCATCAAGTTCTTCCGTAACTCCTGCGCGATCGCGTACCCCGGAGAGCAGGCAACCGGTGAACCACAGGCGTATAAACTATAGTCTTCTATAGCAAGCCTTCGCGTTTACTCTACGACGCGGGGATTCCACGACGAGAGAGATTTTCGTGGCGGGTGACACGGCCGAATCGCTACGACGGGTATTTCTATTATAGAACGAATCATCGCCACCCTTTACCAGTGCCCGACGAAGAAATCACAAGGTCATCTGGAGTTTACAATGCCAGCGACGGTAATTCCAACGAAGACCCGATAAGTCAACTCATCGTTCTATTTCTCCCCGTACAGAAAAGCGAATCGACGCTATCGCACCTCGCGCGAGCACGTAACTACTCTTCGCGTGGATCGTCCCATCGTCGAAAGATGTAAGACGCACGGAAATCGTGGCCCATCAACGTTTTTTTGTAACTCTGCCGATCGCGTATCACAGAGCCGAGACGCACATACCACAGGCGTATAATACCGTTTTCTTTCGTATGGTAAGCCTTCGCGTTTACTCTTCGGCGCGGGGTTTCCACGTCAAGAGAGACTTTCGTGGCGGGTGACATCGGTCGAAACGCTACGACGGGTATTACTATTATAGAACGAATCATCGCCACCCTTTACCAGTGCCCGACGAAGGAATCACAAGGTCATCTGGAGTTTACAATGCCAGCGACGGTAATTCCAACGAAGACCCGATAAGTCAACTCAACGTTCTATTTCTCCCCGTACAGAAAAGCGAATCGACGCTGTTGCACCTCACGCAAGCACGAACGTTCTCTTCGCGTGGATCGTCCCATCGTCGAAAGATGTAAGACGCACGGAAATCGTGGCACATCACGTGTTTTCGGAACTCTGTCGACCGCGTATCTCAGAGACGACGCGCGCGAACCACTGGCATATACTATTATATATCGCGTTTTACCCTCCGACGCGGGGATTCCACGACGAGAGAGAGTTTCGTGAGCGGGTTGACTCGGAAGAAACGCTACGACGGGTATTTCTATTATAGAACGCATCATCGCCACCCTTTACCAGTGCCCGACGAAGGAATCACAAGGTCATCTGGAGTTTACAATGCCAGCGACGGTAATTCCAACGAAGACCCGATAAGTCAACTCAACGTTCTATTTCTCCCCGTACAGAAAAGCGAATCGACGCAATCGCACCATACGCGTGCACGTAAACAACTCTTCGCGTGGATCGTCCCATCGTCGAGAGACGTAAGTTTTCATAGTATGAATTCGCGTTTTACTCTCCGACGCGGGGATTCCACGACGAGAGAGAGTTTCGTGAGCGGGTTGACTCGGAAGAAACGCTACGACGGGTATTTCTATTATAGAACGCATCATCGCCACCCTTTACCAGTGCCCGACGAAGGAATCACAAGGTCATCTGGAGTTTACAATGCCAGCGACGGTAATTCCAACGAAGACCCGATAAGTCAACTCAACGTTCTATTACTCCCCGTACAGAAAAGCGAATCGACGCAATCGCACCATACGCGTGCACGTAACAACTCTTCGCGTGGATCGTCCCATCGTCGAGAGACGTAAGTTTCCATACTATGAATTCGCGTTTTACTCTCCGACGCGGGGATTCCACGACGAGAGAGAGTTTCGTGAGCGGGTTGACTCGGAAGAAACGCTACGACGGGTAT
>NW_027475200.1:270000-272666 GCF_051020985.1 Nomia melanderi
AATGAAAAAAATTACAAAAATTTATTTTTCTCAGAAACTCCGAAAAACAGAGTGGTCGAATCCGTGCAAGCCGGAATTTTTCTAAGTCCCCACGGTCAAGAGTAAACTTTTTTAATAAGCGTTTTAAAATTATTTCAATGTTTAATCCATGCGTAAACATGATGTTTATTAACGTTTTTAACATTAAAAAAAATTACAAAAATTTATTTTTCGGAAAAAATGGAAAAAACCGATTCGTCGGAGCGAGGTGTCCTGCCCGTGCGGTAATTCCAGCAGGCGAATCGGACTTCCCGAAATTTTTCTAAGTCCCACGGTCGACACCAACTTTTTTAATAAGCGTTTTAAAATTATTTCAATGTTTAATCCATGCGTAAACATGACGTTTATTAACGTTTTTAACATTAAAAAAAATTACAAAAATTTATTTTTCAAAAAAAATGGAAAAAACCGATTCGTCGGAGCGAGGTGTCCTGCCCGTGCGGTAATTCCAGCAGGCGAATCGGACTTCCCGAAATTTTTCTAAGTCCCACGGTCGACACCAACTTTTTTAATAAGCGTTTTAAAATTATTTCAATGTTTAATCCATGCGTAAACATGACGTTTATTAACGTTTTTAACATTAAAAAAAATTACAAAAATTTATTTTTCTCAGAAACTCCGAAAAACAGAGTGGTCGAATCCGTGCAAGCCGGAATTTTTCTAAGTCCCCACGGTCAAGAGTAAACTTTTTTAATAAGCGTTTTAAAATTATTTCAATGTTTAATCCATGCGTAAACATGATGTTTATTAACGTTTTTGACATTAAAAAAAATTACAAAAATTTATTTTTCGGAAAAAATGGAAAAAACCGATTCGTCGGAGCGAGCTGTCCAGGCCGTGCGGTAATGCCAGCAGGCGATCCGGGGTACTCGAAATTTTTCTAAGTCCGAACGGTCAAGAGTAAACTTTTTCATCACATATTTCAAAATTTTTTCAATGTTTAATCCACGCATAAAAACGCAGTTTATTAACGTTTTTAACGTTGAGAAAATTGACAAAAATTTTTTTTTCACTGAAAATGGAAAAAATGTATCGGTCGATGCGGGCTGTCCAGGCCGTGCGGTAATTCCAGCAGGCGATCCGAGGTACTCGAAATTTTTCTAAGTCCGAACGGTCAAGAGTAAACTTTTTCATCACATATTTCAAAATTTTTTCAATGTTTAATCCATGCATAAAAACGCAGTTTATTAACGTTTTTAACGTTGAGAAGATTGACAAAAATTTTTTGTTCACTGAAAATGGAAAAAATGTATCGGTCGATGCGGGCTATCCAGGCCGTGCGGTAATTCCAGCAGGCGATCCGGGGTACTCGAAATTTTTCTAAGTCCCGACGGTCAAGAGTAAACTTTTTCATCACATATTTCAAAATTTTTTCAATGTTTAATCCACGCATAAAAACGCAGTTTATTAACGTTTTTAACGTTGAGAAAATTGACAAAAATTTTTTGTTCACTGAAAATGGAAAAAATGTATCGGTCGATGCGAGCTGTCCAGGCCGTGCGGTAATTCCAGCAGTCGAACCGGACTTCCCGAAATGTTTCAAAGTCCGAACGGTCAAGAATAAACTTTTTTATCACAAGTTTCAAAATTTTTTCAATGTTTAATCCATGCATAAAAATGCAGTTTATTGACGCTTATTGAAACCAATAAAACTGTATAAAACTATATAAAACTGTATAACACTGTATAAAACTTTATAAAACTATATAAAACTAAATAACACTATATAAAACAATATAAAATTAATGAAACTATATAGAATTACATAAAACTATATAAAACTATATAAAACTAAATAACACTATATAAAACAATATAAAATTAATAGAACTATATAGAATTACATAAAACTATATAAAACTATATGAAACTATATAAAACTATATAGGACTATATAAAACTATATAAAACTAATAAAACTACATTAAACTATACAAGACTATTAAAACTATATAGAACTGTATAAAACTACATAAAACAATATAATACTGTATAAAACTATATACAACTACATAAAACTATATAAAACTATATAGAACTATATAAAACTATTTAAAACTATATAAAACTAATAAAACTAATAAAACTATATGAAACCATATTAAACTATATAAAACTATATAAATCTATACATAGCTATATAAAAATGTATAGAACGATATAAAACTATATAAAACAATATAAAACTTTATAAAACTACATGAAAGTATATAAAAACATATAAAACTGTATAAAACTATATAAAACTATATATAAGACTGTGTAAAACTATATAAAACTATATAAAGCTCTATAAAACTGTATAAAACTATATAAAACTATGTAATACTATATAAAACAATATAAAAATATATAAAACTGTACAAAACACTATAAAACTATATAAAACTAATAAAACTATATAAAACTATATAAAACTATATAAAAATGTATAAAACTGTATAAAACTATATATACCTAATAAAACTATATAATATTATATAAAACTATATTAAATCATATAAAACTAATAATACTATATAAAACTATATAAAACTAATAAAACTATATAAAACTACATAAAATAAAATAAAATTAATACAACTATATAACACTATATAAAAATTTATAAAACTGTATAAAGTATA